>NC_068431.1:44694319-44714319 GCF_023373465.1 Oncorhynchus keta
CGAGCTGGTTGTCCCAATTGCAAGTTGTTAATCCTATCTGCATTGTTCATACTCTCTAGTCTCAGTTTTTGTTGTGGCTGGAGTGTTAGTAGATCGAGCTCTGCTCACTTTGGCTCAGTTGCCATGTAGAGTCCCACCTGGTAAGTAATACCACAGCCCTTCTTTCATAGGCTCCATCAGTGCTAAGCCCTGGGTTATTACTTATGGCTCTTGTTGGAAGACGTCGGTTACTCTTGGAAGACGAGAGGAAAGGACTGAGATAAACCAAGAGCCGAGATGAAAAAGGAGGGGGCGTAGTTTGTTTTTGGAAGACTTGTGTGACCATAACGCTGAGCCCAGTGGGTGCTGGGGAAGTCTGGTCATTGCTGGGAAAGGTCATAACTGACTGACAGACAGGTGTTGGCTTTAGAAGGACAAATCTGGCCTTTGCATGTTTCCACATACTCTTTTGAACTTTGACAACATTTACAGTTTAGGGTTAAATCTCTGGCAAACTGTAAAGCTTCCACCCAGAGGATTTAGTTTGGGTGGAAGCTCACACTGCCTCATTTAGCATTCTGTGGGAACGATGAACCAGTGCCCTTACCACTTCACCCCAGCACAACACTTTTGTTCACCTACAAAATCACATTGAAGGGAGGATTGGTATGAGGAAAGAAAAACATCCCTCCCAAGAGTCTGCATCAGAAAGTCATGACAACGCAAAGTAAAACACAACAAGAAAAATGTTCACCACCTATTCTTGGAGATATTTTCTGAAAAATATCAATACAACACCTCACACACATATATCACATATATTATTTATATATGGACATAGCTATATAGTAATATTTCTATAAAACAATGAGCCAGGAAAGCACCAACAAATGCTAGCTTTGTTGTCCATCCAAACAATTTCTCTGGCCTTTAGCTGTGTACTGTAGACTGACAGCCCTAATAAACATGGCTGTTAAATCATAGTTAAACAGTCAAAAAGGCTAAGCCAGACATTGGAAGTACTTTCAAATCCCTTCATAAGTATTTATTATTATTATAATGACATTTTAACCACTATTTTCTCTTGTTATTATGAGATTGGTGTTCCCTGTTTTGACCCCAGTTGGGTCAGAACCTAAGACCAAAGTCCTTCAAACAGAGTGCACTCTAATGGAGTTCCACGGCATTGTCCCCAGAGTCTCAGAAAAGGACTGTTAAATGACAGAAACCCAAGTAGCTCAGTACATGGCCAGATCACACCGGCCAGATGTATGGGGCTGTTGATCTCTGAAGTGTACGGTAAGATGGGAGAAATATCTGCCCCCACATTTGTTGTGCAACAGGCCACGTTGTCCAGTTTGCACGTTGGAATGGAACAAAACTGCTCTTGAGTTCATTGTCCACAAACATGGGTTGCTCCTCCCACTGCACCTAAGGGACATTATTGCTCTCAACGCTATACTATTGCTTTCCTCTTTGGCTTTTATTGAGTCTATTGATCGTCACTTCACTCTCTTGTTTTCTTTCCCCCTCTCCCCTTTCTCTCCCCTTTCTCTCTCACACACTCATGCACACATACAGGTAGGTCATTACACTCGCTCAGTCACTCTTTCACTCACCCACACAGACACATACGTGCAAAAGAACGCACACGCATGTACAAGCACACAGTGTGTGGAGGGAAGGTTAATGGGCAGTAGACATATAGGACACCTTTTGGCGAGATTGCGCATTAAGTGGAGTGTGACTTCGAAGAGGACATGTGCGAGCGTGTGTGTGTGTGAACCACAACTGTCCTTGTATTCTCAACATCACTACCCCTCCCCCTCCCCTTGTGGGACCTGCTCTGCCTTAAATTCTGCTCTAATCAAGAAAAGAGCTCTCTTTGCCTTACTTTATGATAGCTAATTCGTTATTTCTGCCTCAACCAGCTAAATATCCCTCTGGCTTGCTCTCAATATCAGAACCAAAGAGCAGTGGTGTAAAATACTTAAGTAAAAATACTTAAGTAGTGTTTTGGGGTAGCTATACTTTACTTTACTATTTATATTTTTGACAACTCTTACTTTTACTTCAAATCATTCCTTATTAAGATGATATTGTATTTTTTACTCCATTCATTTCCCTCGACACTCAAAAGTGCTCGTTACATTTTGAATGCTTAGCAGGACAGGAAAATAGTCAAATTCACGCACTTATCAACCGAACATCCCTGGTCATCCCTACTGCCTCTGATCTGACGGACTCACTAAACAGAGAACATCCCTGGTCATCCCTACTGCCGCTGATCTAGTGGACTAACTACACAGAGAACATCCCTGGTCATCCTACTGCCTACTGTCTCTGATCTGGCAGACTCACTAAACACACATGCGTCATTTGTAAATAATGTCTGAATTTTGGAGTGTGCCCCTGGCTTTCTGTAAATAATGTCTGAATGTTGGAGTGTGCCCCTGGCTTTCTGTAAATAATGTCTGAATGTTGGAGTGTGCCCCTGGATTTCTGTAAATAATGTCTGAATGTTGGAGTGTGCTCCTGGCTTTCTGTAAATGATGTCTGAATGTTGGAGTGTGCCCCTGGCTTTCTGTAAATGATGTCTGAATGTTGGAGTGTGCCCCTGGCTTTCTGTAAATAATGTCTGAATGTTGGAGTGTGCCCCTGGCTTTCTGTAAATAATGTCTGAATGTTGGAGTGTGCCCCTGGATTTCTGTAAATAATGTCTGAATGTTGGAGTGTGCTCCTGGCTTTCTGTAAATGATGTCTGAATGTTGGAGTGTGCCCCTGGCTATCTGTAAATAATGTCTGAATGTTGGAGTGTGCCCCTGGCTATCTGTAAATAATGTCTGAATGTTGGAATGTGCCCCTGGCTTTCTGTAAATGATGTCTGAATGTTGGAGTGTGCCCCTGGCATTCTGTAAATGATGTCTGAATGTTGGAGTGTGCCCCTGGCTATCTGTAAATAATGTCTGAATGTTGGAGTGTGCCCCTGGATTTCTGTAAATAATGTCTGAATGTTGGAGTGTGCCCCTGGCTATCTGTAAATAATGTCTGAATGTTGGAGTGTGCCCCTGGCTATCTGTAAATGATGTCTGAATGTTGGAGTGTGCCCCTGGCTATCTGTAAATAATGTCTGAATGTTGGAGTGTGCCCCTGGCTATCTGTAAATAATGTCTGAATGTTGGAGTGTTCCCCTGGCTATCTGTAAATAATGTCTGAATGTTGGAGTGTGCCCCTGGCTATCTGTAAATAATGTCTGAATGTTGGAGTGTGCCCCTGGCTTTCTGTAAATAATGTCTGAATGTTGGAGTGTGCCCCTGGCTATCTGTAAATAATGTCTGAATGTTGGAGTGTGCCCCTGGCTATCTGTAAATAATGTCTGAATGTTGGAGTGTGCCCCTGGCTATCTGTAAATAATGTCTGAATGTTGGAGTGTGCCCCTGGATTTCTGTAAATAATGTCTGAATGTTGGAGTGTGCCCCTGGCTTTCTGTAAATAATGTCTGAATGTTGGAGTGTGCCCCTGGCTATCTGTAAATAATGTCTGAATGTTGGAGTGTGCCCCTGGATTTCTGTAAATAATGTCTGAATGTTGGAGTGTGCCCCTGGCTTTCTGTAAATAATGTCTGAATGTTGGAGTGTGCCCCTGGCTTTCCGTAAAAAGAAAAGAAAAGAAAATGGCGGTGTCTGGTTTGCTCAACATAAAGAATTTGATATGATTCATACTTTTACTTTTGATACTTCAGTACATTTTAGGAATTACATTTACTTTTGATACTTAAGTATATTTTAAACCAAATACTTTTAGACTTTTAATTAAGTAGAATTCTACTGGGTGACTTTGACTTTGACTTAAGTCATTTTCTGTTAAGGTATCTTTATTTTTACTCAAGTATGGCAGTTGGGTACTTTTTCCACCACTGCCAAACAGGCCTGCTTCGCATTTAATATAATTTCACTGCCTCAAATTCAATATCAGAACTAGTGAACTTTCACTGTCTCACATTCAATATCAGAACTAGTGAACTGTCTATGCCTCACATTCAATATCAGAACTAGTGAACTGTCTATGCCTCACATTCAATATCAGAACTAGTGAACTGTCTATGCCTCACATTCAATATCAGAACTAGTGAACTGTCTATGCCTCACATTCAATATCAGAACTAGTGAACTGTCTATGCCTCACATTCAATATCAGAACTAGTGAACTGTCTATGCCTCACATTCAATATCAGAACTAGTGAACTGTCTATGCCTCACATTCAATATCAGAATGAGTGAACTTTGCCTCACATTCTATTTCAGAACTAGTGAACTTTTACTGCCTCACATTCAATATCAGAACTAGTGAACTTTTTATGCCTCACATTCAATAACACAACTAGTGAACTTAGCCTCACATTGTTTCAGACGTAGAAAACCAGTTTGTCTCACATTCTACCTCAAAACTAGGGAAATTTCTCTGCCTCACATTCTATCTCAGAACTATTGAACTTCCTATGACTCTAAGTGACTTTCTCTTTCTCTGCTTCACATTCTATCACAAAATGTGTGAACTTTTTCTGCCTCACATTCTATTTCAAAACTATTGAATTTCCTTTGACTCTCATTGATTTACTCTTTCTCATAGCAAACATTTTCTGCCTCACATTTTATCTCAGAACAATTGAACTTTGTCTTACTTTCTTTCTCAGATCTAGTGCACTTTCTCTGTCCCACATTCTATCTCAGAACGTTCTCTGCCTCACATTATTTCTTAAAACTTTCGCTGTCTTACATTCTTTCTCAGAACTAGTGAACTTCCTTTGACTCGAAGTGACTTCCTCTTTTCTCCCTCCCATTCTATCACAAAACGTGAACTTTTTCTGCGTCACATTCTATTTCAAAACCATTAAACTTTCTTTGACTCTCATTGACTTCCTCTTTCTCATATTAAACTTTCTCTGCCTCATATTCTTTTTCAGAACTTGCTGACTTTTACTGCCTCACATTCTATTTCAGAACTAGTGAACTTTTACTGCCTCACATTCAATATCAGAACTAGTGAACTTTTTATGCCTCACATTCAATAACACAACTAGTGAACTTAGCCTCACATTGTTTCAGACGTAGAAAACCAGTTTGTCTCACATTCTACCTCAAAACTAGGGAAATTTCTCTGCATATCATTGTTTTTCAGAACTAGTGAACTTTCAATGCCTCACATTCTATCTCAGAACTATTGAACTTTATTTGACTCTCATTGACTTCCTCTTTCTCATAGTAAACTTTCTCTGCCTCACATTCTATCTCAGAACTATTGAACTTTATTTGACTCTCATTGACTTCCTCTTTCTCATAGTAAACTTTCTCTGCCTCACATTCTTTCTCAGAACATGCTGACTTTCTCTGCCTCACATTCTATCTCAGAACTATTGAACTTTATTTGACTCTCATTGACTTCCTCTTTCTCATAGTAAACTTTCTCTGCCTCACATTCTTTCTCAGAACATGCTGACTTTCTCTGCCTCACATTCTTTCTCAGAACTATTGAACTTTATTTGACTCTCATTGACTTCCTCTTTCTCATAGTAAACTTTCTCTGCCTCACATTATATCTCAGAACTATTGAACTTTATTTGACTCTCATTGACTTCCTCTTTCTCATAGTAAACTTTCTCTGCCTCACATTCTATCTCAGAACTATTGAACTTTATTTGACTCTCATTGACTTCCTCTTTCTCATAGTAAACTTTCTCTGCCTCACATTCTTTCTCAGAACATGCTGACTTTCTCTGCCTCACATTCTATCTCAGAACTATTGAACTTTATTTGACTCTCATTGACTTCCTCTTTCTCATAGTAAACTTTCTCTGCCTCACATTCTATCTCAGAACTATTGAACTTTATTTGACTCTCATTGACTTCCTCTTTCTCATAGTAAACTTTCTCTGCCTCACATTCTATCTCAGAACTATTGAACTTTATTTGACTCTCATTGACTTCCTCTTTCTCATAGTAAACTTTCTCTGCCTCACATTCTATCTCAGAACTATTGAACTTTATTTGACTCTCATTGACTTCCTCTTTCTCATAGTAAACTTTCTCTGCCTCACATTCTATCTCAGAACTATTGAACTTTATTTGACTCTCATTGACTTCCTCTTTCTCATAGTAAACTTTCTCTGCCTCACATTCTTTCGCAGAACTTGCTGACTTTCTCTGCCTCACATTCTTTCTCAGAACTTGCTGACTTTCTCTGCCTCACATTTTTTCTCAGAACTAGTGAAACATCCTCCTCATACGTTAGAACTCAGCAAGGAACCCTCATTCCCTAATATTACGTCTAACCCAAAAACGGTCTCAGATAGTCTACATCACCAAAAAGCAGGCTTGATATTTCAGAACATGACTATATCTCAACGACTGCCTACACACTCTGACCCTCTTAGAACATTCTAGACCATCTCAGACATACTCGTATCCTCAATAACATGTCAACATCACATTCTATCTCAGAACTATTGAACTTTATTTGACTCTCATTGACTTCCTCTTTCTCATAGTAAACTTTCTCTGCCTCACATTCTATCTCAGAACTATTGAACTTTATTTGACTCTCATTGACTTCCTCTTTCTCATAGTAAACTTTCTCTGCCTCACATTCTATCTCAGAACTATTGAACTTTATTTGACTCTCATTGACTTCCTCTTTCTCATAGTAAACTTTCTCTGCCTCACATTATATCTCAGAACTATTGAACTTTATTTGACTCTCATTGACTTCCTCTTTCTCATAGTAAACTTTCTCTGCCTCACATTCTATCTCAGAACTATTGAACTTTATTTGACTCTCATTGACTTCCTCTTTCTCATAGTAAACTTTCTCTGCCTCACATTCTATCTCAGAACTATTGAACTTTATTTGACTCTCATTGACTTCCTCTTTCTCATAGTAAACTTTCTCTGCCTCACATTCTTTCTCAGAACTATTGAACTTTATTTGACTCTCATTGACTTCCTCTTTCTCATAGTAAACTTTCTCTGCCTCACATTTTTTCTCAGAACTTGCTGACTTTCTCTGCCTCACATTTTTTCTCAGAACTAGTGAAACATCCTCCTCATACGTTAGAACTCAGCAAGGAACCCTCATTCCCTAATATTACGTCTAACCCAAAAACGGTCTCAGATAGTCTACATCACCAAAAAGCAGGCTTGATATTTCAGAACATGACTATATCTGAACGACTGCCTACACACTCTGACCCTCTTAGAACATTCTAGACCATCTCAGACATACTCGTATCCTCAATAACATGTCAACATCACATTCTATCTCAGAACTATTGAACTTTATTTGACTCTCATTGACTTCCTCTTTCTCATAGTAAACTTTCTCTGCCTCACATTCTATCTCAGAACTATTGAACTTTATTTGACTCTCATTGACTTCCTCTTTCTCATAGTAAACTTTCTCTGCCTCACATTCTATCTCAGAACTATTGAACTTTATTTGACTCTCATTGACTTCCTCTTTCTCATAGTAAACTTTCTCTGCCTCACATTCTATCTCAGAACTATTGAACTTTATTTGACTCTCATTGACTTCCTCTTTCTCATAGTAAACTTTCTCTGCCTCACATTCTTTCTCAGAACATGCTGACTTTCTCTGCCTCACATTCTTTCTCAGAACATGCTGACTTTCTCTGCCTCACATTCTTTCTCAGAACTTGCTGACTTTCTCTGCCTCACATTTTTTCTCAGAACTAGTGAAACATCCTCCTCATACGTTAGAACTCAGCAAGGAACCCTCATTCCCTAATATTACGTCTAACCCAAAAACGGTCTCAGATAGTCTACATCACCAAAAAGCAGGCTTGATATTTCAGAACATGACTATATCTCAACGACTGCCTACACACTCTGACCCTCTTAGAACATTCTAAACCATCTCAGACATACTCGTATCCTCAATAACATGCCAAAAACATCCTTCTCACATTCTGTAGATTTTGGGAACATGTAACATTCTTAGAATGTCACTTTAATAATGTTTACATATCTTGCGTTACTCATCTCATATGTATATACTGCATTCCATACTATTTTACTATATCTTAGTCTATGCCGCTCTGACATTGCTCATCCATATATTTATATATTCTTAATTCCATTCCTTGACATTAGATCTGTGTGTATTGGATATATGTTGTTAAATTGTTAGATATTAATTGTTAGATATTGCTGCACTGAACTAGAAGCACAAGCATTTCGCTACACCCGCAATAACATCTGCTAAACACGTGTAGTGTATGTGACCAACAAAATTTGATTCGATTTTCATTTGTTATGTATTTTCCCTCTCTGGGTTTTCCCTCGTCTTCTGTAATGTTGTGTAACATATTTACAGGCAGTCCACTGCTATTGCCTGTTTCTTATAGACGGGCTCTGTAAGGGACGGAAATAATAAGCTCACTTGTGTTGCCATCCCTTCTCAGTGACCCACTAGACAGGACAGGAGCTGGTCACACAGAACACCCCTGCCATCTCACTCTGACAGCACAGCCGCCATCAGGAACAAGCTACGCAGCAATGCCTTTGGGCATTTTACTTCATATATCCCCATGCTTAGAAAATCAGCCTTCTGTCCACCAGGATGTCCCTGTGTATGTTGTACTTTAATGTCCATGATTTGTTTCAGATGCTATTGCCCATTGCTTCCTTCAGCACTCTCAGGCCAATAACGATGCGGTGGCAGTGCTGGGTTTGAAAGGTGGCCATTTGTCACCCAAACATCATCTCCACAGAGAAGGACATCACTAAGACACCCCTCACCAGTGCCCCATGTTCAGTATGAAGGACATTGTAGAAGTCCCCTCCCACTCAACACACAGATACACACACACACACAGAAACAGACACTTGCACAAACATGGATATGCGCACTATGCACTCCCAAAATAAACTCACATATTCCCACAAACATCCATACACTGGGAGAAGAACACAATCACAAACAGCCACACACACAAAGAAATCCATATTTGCGAGTGGATTCCTCTGTGGTGATTTGATAACTCTGGTGAGGGGATAAGCAGTGAGATGTCTTTAGAATAGCAAGTAGGTGCTCCAGCTGTGTCTTATAAAAACTCATCCAGAAAGCCCCATATATCTATTGTGCTCCCAGCTAAGAGCCTCCTCAGACTTTGATGTCAGCTTTAAACTCTGCTTCCTGTCGACAACAGTTGCCAAGCAAAGGATACACTCAGCGGTCACTGGCACTACCTTTCAGGTGACAGAGAATTTAATCAGATTCAACAGGTCCAATCCTTACCATTTATCTGAAATAGTTTAGTGAATTATGAGCACCACAAGGTGAGTTTTGGAGGCTAGCAATTGGGAATATTTTAAGCATGCACATTCATAACCACTGTCACTATCTCCCTCACTCCCTCAATGACATACTTTCCTTTTTAACACAGCCCAGCTCTGACAGAGACTCAAACCTGTACAAATATTGCAGAGACATGTTAATTTTTTTTTTACATACATTTAAGCGAATAACTTAAGCAATTATGTCTGTATTCCATAAAATCCCCAGGAAATAACCTTCAAAGAGTTGCATCATAATAACATTGGGCCCAGAGGGCATTTAGCTCCATCACTCTCTCACATGCTCAGAATCAGCCTGCTGAGCCCAATCTGAAATCATCTCTGTCAGGCTACTGTTATGTGGGCCAGACATGGCAGTCATGTCCCAGTCAGGGTTCTAATAGTAATTTGGACATGGTGCTTTCATGGCTCCAGAAGGGCAAATGGCTATCAACTTCAGATAATGGGATACCCTGACATTTCTCTCTCGTTATTTTGCATGTGAGATTATTGCAAGGTTACGCGGCAGTTGAATCATCAATATCACCATAATCACTGTAACCATTGTAATTATCCTTATCCTCATCCTCATCATCCTCGTTATCATCCTTTACATCATCCTCATGATTTAATATGATAAACTTCTTCAGTTCCCTCCATTTATTTCCTCATTGTGATTGATCAGAGGAGAAATGGACTTTGAAAGAGTGAGCTAGAAAAGGCTGGTCAATGAAAAAGGTTATCCTGTAGCCTGTAGATATCTCTGATCTCAAAAAAGAGCTGGCTTGACTTTTCTCTTTCAGCAGAATATTTGGCATTTTTGAAAGTGATTGGCAGACTGCGGTTCAACAGACAGGCCTACTATCAAATATAAATAGATCCCCCTGATGCTGTCCAATAAAGCATCATTTTGATGGCCCACGTCCAGCTGCGGGGTGTGTGATTTGCAGGTGGGCAGATGGTGGAGGCCAGGCATAGCGACACTTTCACAATGGTGATTTCCATTACTTAGAAGAGTGGACCCACGCATGGCGGTTATGGTGACATAAAGTGATTAGTGTTACAAACTTTTTCTCCAACACACACACACACAGACACACACACACACAGACACACACACACACAGACACACACACACACAATCGCACGCACATACATCAAAATACACGGATTAGAAATGACTGTGTGTGCGCGAGGGTAGGTGATTTCTGAAAATTGAGACAGGTGATGGAGGGCAGTAGATCAATTAAAGAGGTATGACACAGGCTGTGCTTTTGGTAGTGAGTGTACCAGAGGAGGGGGAGAGGTGATTGACAGGGTGGAAGGGTGGTGATGCTGACTCGGTCCCTGGTCCATCTCTCTCTCTCTCTGGTGACAGGTGAGAGGAAACCCTCCCAGAACCAGACCTGGTGAGCTGCTGATGAGCTGTTGACCCCTGACCCGTCAGCATGGTGCAGCCCAGTGCACTTCTGGTAAAGGGAGCCCATGAGGTTCATTCCTCCAGCCAGCCCAACGCATGATGGGTGATTGAGTCCCCATTGAGTTCTCAGTGTCACTGCTCCCCCTCCCCCTCCCCTAGGTCCCCTGTGCTACGAGGCGTCAGCCTTGGGAGCTTTTTTCTCTTTCCTGCAGTTCTTGATGGAGAATGTTATTTCGTGACGTTCTTCTGACGCCTTCACTGTCTTCCGAGCAGGGCTGTCTTTATCTCTTTCCTTCTCTTTTTCCTTCTGTTCATTGACTAGTTCGTGTAGCGATGGCTCCTTGTACATGGCAACTGTGGAGCAGAAGAGAGAAACGGTTGAGTGTCCAGTGCACATCTATGGCATCTATGATAAGTTCATACGTTTCTGATATATCCGTGTCTTATTTGTTCTTCTCAAACATTCGTCGTAGCTTGGAGGGCATGTGACCAACCTTCTATAACTTTAGGCAGGAAGTGTGCGGCTCCCTTGGTCTTCTTCACCCGGTTGCCCTTCATAACCTGTCCGTCGCGGTTGATACCGATATACCAGGAGCGGCCCGACTGGTTCTGGCGGTAGAGCATGGAGGAGTACGTCACGTAGTAGTTCTCAAACACACTCTCCTTGAACTTGCACTCTGGAGTGAAGTGTTCCTGAAGGAGAACAAACACAACAAACATCATGAGAGGATCGACTGTACCCATTAAGCCAACCCAGAAACACAAACAGACATTCCAATGCATGCATAGTATGTGCTCACGAATACCGTAGGCGCACACGCACCCTCAGTGAAAAACGTATTCATTAAGAGAGATGTGTCTACGGGGAATGGAAGGGAATGCTAGGATTCTGTGTGTACTCATGTTCCTTTGAAAAAGCGAGAACATCCTGGTCTTTGGGGAGAAGAGTGTGGAATTATTACACTCATAGAGAGGGATTACGTTACAGCATCAGTGGTATGAACTTAACGAAGCCCTCTCAAGGTACAGTGGAAGGGAGAAACCACTGGGAAACTCTCCCATAAACAAAAGATTGACACATACCTACAAATACGCGCACATAGTATGCAAATGAATAAATACACAACACAACAATACATTCACAGTTGTTTTGGAAACACATGAAAGTATGGAGGCAGAACAAATGGTTCAGATGGAAGTCCCCTTTCAACCTTCAAATTCAACATTCAACACACTCTGTAATACTGGCTGAAAGTGAACACACATAGCAGAACCCCTTCAAAGTTAAAGCGTATCCAACATTTATGGTGCACCTCCACCTAAGACTTACCCCAGACCTGTGTGTCACCGGTGTCTTGTGTTAATATGGACTCTAGTGTTATTGTGTTTCCTTGGGGCGACCAGAAATGTTGGGGCGAGCAGAATCAACAACCTCTACGTCATTCAAGACTGTTGCTTTGTGAGAAGGTGTCCCCAAAGTTAGAGCAGTTCCACCAAGGCCATGGCCCAGTAAAAACATGGCTGCCGGCCCGCGTAGATGGAAACAGAAAAGTCTGAGCCTTTTGGGTAAAACACTGGGGTAAATCTCAGATGGAAACTTGACAGTTATTGGCTGCTAGAACACCTCCCCAGTCCCTACACCAGTGTTTAACCCGGCTATGTCCAGCACTCACATAAGGACCACTAAACCCTGCAGAATGTTGCCTGGTGATTGTAACCACTAGCGACAGGTATACATCTCTCTTAGTCACCGTCAGCCTCCTTCCCTTGTCAGAGAGCAAACCCAATCTGCACGATTTATATAGTGCGAGCAGAAGGGCAGAAACAGCTGACTGGAGACTTTCTCTGGGGCTCAGGGAGACTGGGGGAGATGGTGGAGGACTGGGGGAGGACGAGTCGGCAATAAGAAGGGGCATTAAGGAGTCAGTAGTGGACTCGTCAGCATTAAGGAGCTCCATGGTCACACACTCCCAGATCATCACCTCTCACCTTCAAGGTGCTGTGCGTGTCTGGGAAAGTCAACCACTCCATATCTCCACTTCGCTCCGCCACGCCCTCATATCCTTCCTCAGTTCCCCTCGACCCCATTTTCTCTATCGTACCTCCGGACCACCTGAGCCACCCTCATCTGTAGGTACTTTCCACCCCCCCCCCCTAGATCACAAAGTTATTTATACGTCTTCTGTCAGGTTTGGTATCTTAAGGAGCTTGATAAATGATCTGCTTCATTCATTATTAATCAGGGTGGAGAGGGAGAGAGAGAAAGGGTATTTGGTATTTTATTAGGATCCCCATTAGCTGTTGCGAAAGCCACAAGCTACTCTTCCTGGGGTCCAAACAAAACATGAAACATGACATAATACAGAACATTAATAGACAAGAACAGCTCAAGGACAGAACTACGTACATTTAAAAACGGCACACGTAGCCTACATGTCAGTACATACACACAAAATATCTAGGTCAAATATGGGAGAGGCGTTGTGCTGTGAGGTGTTGCTTTATCTGTTTTTTGAAACCAGGTCTGCTGTTCATTTCAGCAATATGAGATGGAAGGGGAGTTCCATGCAATGATGGCTTTCTATAATACTGTACGCTTTCTTCCATTTGTTCTAGATTTGGGGGACTACGAAAAGACCTCTGGTGGCATGTCTGGTGGGGCAAGTGTGTGTGTCAGAGCTGTGCGTAAGTTGACTATGCAAACAATTTGGGATTTTCAAGATAAGACAAAACTAGAGCCTGCAAGACTTTACGGAGTGTGGTGTCAAAAAAGCAGAGCATCTCTTTATTACGGACAAACCTCTCCCCATCTTCACAACCATTTAATCTATTATGTTTTCACCATGACAGTTTACAATCTAAAGTAACACCAAGCAATTTAGTCTCCTCAACTTGTTCGACAGCCACACCATTCATGACCAGATTCAGCTGAGGTCTAGAGCTTCGTTTGAGTTTTTAGAGATGTTTAGGTCCAATTTACTGGCCACCCATTCCAAAACTGACTGCAACTCTTTGTTAACAGTTTCAGTGACTTCATTAGCTGTGGTTGCTGACAAGTATATCGTTGAATCATCAGCATACATGGACACACAGGCTTTGTTTAATGCCAGTGGCGGGTCATTGGGAGAAAGAGGGTCTGAGTCTGAGGCCTGCTCCCCTGGTTCTCCCCTGGTTCTCCCCTGGTGCTCCCCTGGTTCTCCCCTGGTTCTCCCCCAGGACCTGCAGTTGGAAGCAGGGCACCAAGGACAATTGGTCTCCAATCACCATAACCTAGGACCCTACCACTGACCTCTGTGTCACCATAACCCACAATCAACCTCTGAATCATCACCAGGCAGGATAACCCGTTACTAAGACCTAGATAACCTTCAATTCTGAAATGACCCTCATGATAACACAATTTCCTCTCTGAAATTATACCCTCACGAAAACCCACCAGTCGACTTCTGAAATGACCCTGACGATAATCCACGTGTTGTACTTGTAAACACTACCATGACGACAATCTTTGATAAATCCTGTGGAATGAGCCTAATTATAAACCACGTCTTCATTTTGAGGTCTATCTAACAGCAGGACGTCTCCTGAGCTTTCCTGGAAAGACGTCAGCACAGACTAAGGACCCTCTTCATAAACCGACCGCTAAACCCCTGGACTAACCATCCTCATAATCTCCAACTCCGCTACCATGGCTGCTATGACTAATCTCATACAACCTAGTTTGTGTAATTACCATACCTTTAATCCACGAGTCAGCCTCAAGGACCCAGGTAATCTGCTATCTATCTCTTTAGAATGGAAGACACCTCCCCCACAATGTGACCTTTGAACTTCCACTTAGTACCTATAGAACCACCAGTGGAGTAAATAATTGCTGAGCGTGTGTTGAACGTGACAGGGAGGGTCACCATTTTTATGTGTGGAAAGGGGGGAAGACAAAATATTAAATTAAATAAAAATCTCACCCTTCACTTGTGACTTACTGACTGACTCGGGCAGCCTCCTTTGCCTGCATCTCCAGCCAGAATGAATTCTAATGAAAGCTGGCGAAATAGGTAATATCCAGCGTCCGTGGAGAGAATCCTGAGGATGGGAAGAACCTCTTTATCATGCAGAGCAGTGTCCCGACCTTCTCCTCAACCCTCTCCTTTCTTTTCTCCTCCTCCTCTTCCTCCTCCTCCTCCCTCAGTGCCTGATCACACCTATTCTACCTGCTCCAAGAAGCTGAACTCCTAACGCCACCATACGTTACGCTACGTTGCTCTCCTGAAACACTAGTTAGGCCAAGGACTCAGGCCAGGGGCTAGCACACAAGGTGTTTACATTGTAACTGGTACCTCTTCCTCACCCATCAGTCATTCATACATTTAGGGCTACTCATGCAGATTCATAGGGAGAATCTCAATGGCAAACTACTCTCCTAGCCTCCTTCTCAAAACCATTGGTTGAGAAGGCCAGAGGTCCCACCTCTCACCTTGCGGGGGAGTTCTATGCCACTTTCTCCCTTTCAAACAACCTCCTTTCGCATAACAAAATGTCATCTGTAGCACTTCCTGCCACCTCTACTTTGTCTGTTCTTCTCTGATAAGTAAATCACCTCTTGCACCAGTGCAAATGCTTAGTAAATATGACGGGGGAGTAAAATACAATATGTGTTGTGCTCATAGTAAGACTGAGGTCCTGTTTCCTTGGTGTACTGCTCTGTATTGCCAGCAGGGGTGGTAGTGACACATTAGGCAGCCCTGCCTGGGTCTGTTGACCATCCCCAGCAGTCCCGGGTATTCTGGGAGATGCTGTGGAATCTGCCTAGCTACAGTAATCCCGCCATATTCCATGATGCTGTATTAACGCTGTAGCAACAACCCCCCCCTCAAAACTTCCACTGAATCACCTATTGGGTCTTTCCTCTGTGTGTGTGTGTCGGAGTGTGTGTGTGTTTTGGAGTGTGCAGAGTTGGGGGACACTAGCACATGTTGTTGATGTTTTTAGAACCAGGTGCAGATGTTCTGTGACATCTGTGACATGGCCTATTACCTAAGTTAACCCTTGTCTCGTCTTAACATTCTGTATACTCCCCTTGTCCTAAGGGTCAAAAATGACCCGCCTTCACTAAACCCTTCAAATAAAGCAGCTTAATTGGATAATTTTAAACCCCAAATCTATTTTGCATGAAGAAAGAACCTGTCATTCATCACAAACTTTGTGAATATCTGTGTTTTCCCTCTTCAACATGCAGGAAGACTGCATTTAATTAGTGGACGACACTCATTTTTATTACAACACACCTGTCATAATTGTTTTCTATACTAAAGTAGAGGTTTATTATTATTATTATTATTATTATTATTATTATTATTATTGCTGAAGGTATTGCATAAGTGTAAACATTGTTTTTTTAGTAAGAGATATCAGAAAGTAGTTTTGTGCAGAAAGTAGTTTTGAATGCATTTTATTGAACAATAACAGTCTTGAACTTTTTTGGCAACATAGTGATATATTCTTATACACTGAACAATGAGGAATTAACTACAAAATACTAGCCTTCTCCCATTTTTTTAACCATTGCCCCCACCCACAAGGTGTATAAACAACAACAATAAATATGAATAAAATAAGATAATAGATACAAAACAAAAATGTGAAAAACATAAATCAATCATCTCTAATTAGCACATGTAGGACAGTATGCAAGTGTGTGTGCAAGGACTTTGCAGATGTATTTCTCACATGTGCAGCACATAGTATTTGTTTTACAGTCCTTCTTTGGGGGGCAGAATTGGAATCTCCTCCTCTTGTCTGCCCCAGCTGCAGCCTCAGGTGGATGGTGGATCAGGACAAGATTCAGTCCCCTGAACAGCTTTCACAAGCGCTGCAGAGGCTGCTGTGCCGGGGAGGCACTCCCTTCTTTGAATGCGTGGGGTTACAAGTGCCTTTCCCAGCTGCTCCAGGAACACCCTCCTCTTGTTTCGTTTATCAGGCATCCAGGTAGGGTTGATCTTGTTCCATATCACAAAGGCATTGTATGAGGACACATCAATGTTATGGAAGATGACCAGGGGCAAGCAGGCAGTCATGATCCTGTAGCTGTAAGTTCCAATCACCTTGCCCAGGTTGTCCACATCTCCTTTGTTGTGGTTGAAGTCCAGGATGATGGCTGGCTTCCTGTCTTCATGATCACTGATCTCAGCCGTTTTGTGCAGTGTGCTCAGGAGGACCACATTCTTGTTCCTCTTTGGGAGGTAAGAAACTTGAGTGGTGGTGGGGTGAAGGCAAACCTTTATGAGAAGGCTTCTCTCCCCCTTGTTTCCGAAGAGTGCAGGTGGGAGCTCAGGCTTGTTCTTTCTAACTGTGCCAACCATGGTGATCTTCCTCTTCAGGAGCTGCTGGCTGAGTTCAATCAGTACCACACATAATCTCAATATCTCATTGTGTGTGTGTCTTTGTGTTTTTTTTTTATAGGTGTGTAAATGATTTTATAACTGCCGGGTCAAAAATGACCCGAAGACAATCTTTGCACCCTGGTGCTGTACAGCTTTCATGGAAATATGAACAAAGGCGACGTTTCACTTTTTCTAACGTTGGGGTCACTCTAGGAAAAGTCATCAAATTTCAAGTTGAAGAAATATCATTTAGGGCTTTTTCTCTGCTGCTATACATAGTGGTGGGTCATTGTTTGACCCTTAAGGACAACACAAGGGTTAAGAAGGCGTACAGGGCTGTGAAAAGGTATTGGTCACCTTTCTAATTTTCTCTACTTTTGCATATTTTTGAAACTGAATGTTATCAGATCTTCAACCAAAGTGAACAAATAACACAACAATTACATACTTATATCATTTATTCAATTTTTTAAAAAGTTATGCAATACCTAATGTCATGGACCCATCTGTCCATAGAACATTCTTCCAAGAGTCTTGATGATCATCCAGGTGCTTTCAGTTGCCTTTTGGTAAACTTGCGTCAACTTTTTGGACAAGATGGGTCTCATTATGTCGGGCAAAAACCAAACTCTGCATTCCACATTAGGAACCTCATACCAACGGTCAAACACGGTGGTGGTAATGTGATGGTCTGGGAATGTTTTGCTGCCTCAGGACCTGGACAACTTGCTTTATAGAAGGAACCATGAATTCTGCTCTGCATCAGACAATTCTACAGGAGAATTTCTGGCCATTCATCTGTGAGCTGAAACTGAAGCACAGCTGGGTCGTGCAGCAAGACAACGTTCCAAAACACACAATCAAGTCTACATGAAAATGGATAAAAAGCAACACATTTAAAGTTTTGGAATGGGCTAATCCCAAATTGTCAGGACTTGAAACCAGCAGTTCGTGGTTGAAAACCCACAAATGTTGCTGAGTTACAGAAGTTCTGCATGCAAGAGTTACAGCAGTTCTGCATGCAAGAGTTACAGCAGTTCTGCATGCAAGAGTTACAGCAGTTCTGCATGCAAGAGTTACAGCAGTTCTGCATGCAAGAGTTACAGCAGTTCTGCATGCAAGAGTTACAGCTGTTCTGCATGCAAGAGTTACAACAGTTCTGCATGCAAGAGTTACAGCAGTTCTGCATGCAAGAGTTACAGCAGTTCTGCATGCAAGAGTTACAGCTGTTCTGCATGCAAGAGTTACAACAGTTCTGCATGCAAGAGTTACAGCAGTTCTGCATGCAAGAGTTACAGCAGTTCTGCATGCAAGAGTTACAGCAGTTCTGCATGCAAGAGTTACAACAGTTCTGCATGCAAGAGTTACAGCAGTTCTGCATGCAAGAGTTACAGCAGTTCTGCATGCAAGAGTTACAGCAGTTCTGCATGCAAGAGTTACAACAGTTCTGCATGCAAGAGTTACAGCAGTTCTGCATGCAAGAGTTACAGCAGTTCTGCATGCAAGAGTTACAGCAGTTCTGCATTTGGTTGCAGTCAATTCAGCTAAAAGTGGCACAAGCAGTTATTAGTGTAAGGGGGCAATTACTGTTTCACACAGGGGAATTGGGTGTTGCATAACTTTGTTAATTCAATATTTAAAATTAAGTATCCATTTCTTTTTGTTATTTGTAAACTCAGGTTCTCTTGATCTAATATTAGGTTTTGGTTGAAGATCTGATAACATTCAGTATAAAAAATAGAATAAATCAGAAAGGGGGCAAATACTTCTTCACGGCTCTGTAGATGCACTTAAAGAGAAGGGTTACCAGAGGGCGAGGCTGACCTCACTGGTCCTGTTGTGTGCACGAGCATCGCAATACACAGGTTATTCAATCATTTCACCCACACTGCTCGAGCGCTGGTCTTTGATTGGGCTGGAGGTTGTGAACGAGCGTCTGCGTACCCAATCGCTAAAATAGAGCTTGTTTCTATTGGAGACGCGCCACACGCTGCAAGTCCCCTGGGTATCAGGAAGTTACAGACCTGTGTGGAAGCTTGAAAGACAAAAGAGGAGAGATTCATTGAAGATGAACTAAAAACAAACCCGGCTTCCCTTTTTATCTGTGGATGAATCGTCGGAGTAGAGAAACACACAAAGAACCAGATAAAATAACAACCAAATGTTCATCTCCCAGGACAAGCTAGCTAAATATCCAAGAATGTTTCATGTGTGTTTCGACCTGCCCCGAAATTAATGTAGTTGATTCACAGTTGGTTTTGCTATATTAACCTGCCCAGATTGTGTCTGGTGTGAATGGACAAAATCAAAATGAGCGCCCTCTGTCACCATAACTACATGGCCCTTCTCTAATGGTTTATGATGCCACGGCTTGGTATGATGTTATATTGTGTGAGTGATAGCTAGGAGCAGAGTGAGTTGGGGCTAGGGGATGTGTAAGTGGAGTCTACTGCCTACTCTACACTCATCTCTGGGTTGATTAACAGTCTCTGTTGATGTGATTCACATGCAGGGGAGTGACAGAGGTGACCACGCATCCACCTCACATCCCTTCATACCTCCATTTGTCATCCCCCTTTCAATATCCCCTTCATAGGAGAGAGAGAACGGAGGGAGGTAGTGCACTTGTGATGTCTCTGTGTGTCATTAGATCAGCAGTGGCCTTTGTCATAGGCTCGGGGTAAATTACACAGCAGTGATACATCTGTCAAAACAATGCTCTTTGTTCACAACACACTCACACCCAATACACATACGGATATGTACACGCTATCTGATGCTGTGTGGCTGGAAAGACTACAACAACAGATGCCATTGGCAACCAAGTCTACATCTTACTTATTAGTACCATCTTAGCACAGAACCTTGTTG